>NC_034415.1:20498862-20515799 GCF_002078875.1 Numida meleagris | reverse complement strand
CCCTGCCCTACCCGTTCCGTGCTCCTTTTTCTACCACTTTTTCCCCTCCTCAAAGCCGCGGGTCACACAGATCATCAAACGCGGGGATGACCGCGGAGTTGTTTGAATTTATTGCAACAATCACTTACCATCCACGTTTCCTGTGTGGAAGGATAAGCATTCAACACAACTCTTTAAGTAGACAGTTCCTAATGATTTCATTGTGGTCAAACAGATGGTTTTTATGTATTTAGATCTGAAGGTGAGGAATTATTTTCCGTGCTTCCACCCCTATTTACAGCTTCCCTGCTCTAGAGCCGGCGAAAAGAAATAAAACCCTGCGAGCTCTCGACGATCCGGAAAGTTTTCTAAGCGAAAACACGCACGAATCCCTTCACCTTTGAGGCTCTCCACGCTCCGCAATTGACACGTGGAGTAATTTTAGCGCATTCGTTGGAGAACAGTGACAATTTAAAGCGACTCTACCTTTGTTCGAGCGGAGCGGAGCGGGGCGGGAGGGCTCCTACCTGGAGGCGGTCGGGGCAGGGGAGGAAAAACGCCGGGGATGGAGGAGCCGAACTGGGGGAGAAACTTCAGCCCCGGCCCAATTTAAGCTGAGCGGCACTGGCGGACAATTCGCTCTTCCGATCGGGGATCGCGCATTTTGGGGACGGCTTAAAAACTAGAAAAGTTCGCAAGGTCGCAAAATAAAATAAAATAAAATAAAAATTGAAAAGAAAAAAAAAGAAGAAGAAAGCTTCGGAGGGAATCGGGTCCTCCGGCTGCTCGGCGTGCAGAGAGCCCGGCGGTGCTGCGGGCACTTGTATTGCAAAAGAAAAACGCTCGCGTGTTTTAAAAAGAAAAAGGAGAGGGGGGGAGAAAAGGAAAAAAAAAATCAGAAAAAAGAAGCGGAGGGTCTGCGCGTGGCACGGGCAGCAGATCTGCCGATTTCCTTTGAAAAAGTTTTTGTTTTGCAGCCGCTGGGAAATGAAATCGTTGCTGCCCGGAGCAACGGCGGAGAGAGAGAGATCGCAGCGGAGGGAAGCGAGGAAACAACTCCCCGCGCTGCCCCTCCGAATTAAAAATAATAATAATAATAGAAGAGTTAAAAAGGGAAAGATTTCGGAGCGAGGGCTCCGCGCTCCGGGTCGGGTCGGGTCCCCCCGCCCAGAGCCGTCCCCAGGCCCCCGGCACCTGATCCCCCTGCTGGCTGCCGGTCCCCCCCGAAAGGCACCGGGGGGAGGGGGGGGGTGGATCCGGGAGGCCGGGGGCTCTCCGAGGCGGAGGGGGGGGCCCTTTTATCCGCCTTTCCCCTCGGCATTACCATGCCGCTCCCCACCCACCCACCCGGCCCTCCGAGCCGCCCTGCTCGCCGGGGCTGGGGAAGGAGAAAGGGGAAAGGGAGAAGGAGCGGGGAGTCGGGGAGGGAGGGGGGAAAGTTGCCCTGCGAAGTTTGCCCGGTGCCGGTACTCACGGTGCGGGGAGCGGGGCAGTCCCGGGCGTGCTGGCCCCGCTGCTGCATGGAGCGGAGCGGGAGGCGCCGGGGGTGCGAGGGAAGGAGCAGTGCTGCCTCTCAGTGCCGGCTCTCATCAGTGAATGAGCCTCCACTCTCCGAGGGACTCCCGGCTGCACACACACACACACACACACACACACTCGCGCGCACACGCGCGCACACACGCACACACACACTCGCACACCGAGCCGGGCTCAGCACTGCATACATTAGGGCGCTCGGGCACTATGGGAAATGCAGTCCAGCATCGGGAGCCCACCCGCCCGCCGCATGCAGCCCCCGAAGTTGCCTAAATACAGGGCAGAGGGGCTGCTGCCTTCCCGACGTGCCATGCCCCCCCCCCGGCCCCTCCGGGCTGCCCGATCGAGCTCCCGGCGCCCGCTGTGTTTTCCATCCCAAATCTCGGCATCCCCCCCAGCTGGCAGCCTGGACCCCCCCCCCCAGCCTCGAGCGGGAGGCACAGGAGCCCCCCAGGGTTCAGGCGCAGAGTCTCTCCCCGCACCCCCCGCTGTGCATGCTGGCACCCAGGGGAGCGGCACCTCCAAATCCACCTCGAGCATCCCCAAGATCGAGGACCTGTCAGCGTTGCCCCGATGGCAGCGTACACAGTGCTGCCTTAATGCTCCCTGGCGTTGTCCTGAGCAAAACTGCCTGCTGCATGGAATGGAAGAGTGAGTTTCAAATGGGGGATCAGATGAAAGACCTTATTGCCTTATTGTTTTGCGTGAAGCACGCTGGGGACTGGGAAGACAGACTTATTTATTCCACCCAGGAGGGAACCTTTTTGTTTAAATGATTTCGGGTTGTTCTTAAAAATAGAGTCCAGCCAGTGCCAGCTCTTACCTAACTCTGCACTGCCACTTCCAAAATATGACCATGCTACACAGCACACGCTGCAAAAAGAAGTCCTCTCCATCAGCATCACCAACTGCTTGGGCTGTGTGTGTGTGGCAGAGGAAGGGACGATGTGCTTCTGTCATCCAACAGCTGTGGCATGAGCAGTGACCCACTGCTGAGGTCTGTAGGTTGTCTCTGCCTGATGCTGCGCTGGGGTGTGAATGCTCCACCCAGTGAGAGTTGTCCATGCCTGGGACATGGGAAGGCCCATAGGAGGTTGCTCCTGCAGTGGCTAAAGTGGCTTCATCCATCCCTCGCTTTGTGTCCCATTTTCTTCTCTTCCCATTATTTCTTGCTGAAGTTGTCTCTGTCTTCATGGAATCACAGAACCATGGAGGTTGGAAAAGCCCTATAAGATCACTCAGTCCAACCCCACCCCACCATGCCCACTGACCACGTCCCTCAGTGCCACATCCCCACGATTCTTGGGCACCTCCAAGGATGGTGACCCCACCACTCCCTGGGCAGCCTGTGCCAGCGCATCACTGCTCTTTTGGAAAATAAATTCTTCCTAATATCCAGCCTTGCTCCCCTCGTGCAACTTAAGGCCATTAACTCAGTGGCCATGCCCCAATGAATGGGCACCGCACGCATTCCTAAGGCACTGGTCCTGCAGCATGCTCCACCCTGACATGACCAAACAGCTGAGGACTGAGGTGAATATTCCATAGGTTGGTATGGACTGGCCACATTTAAATAACATCAGAGTTGAGACGCATGTCAGGAAAATGCATTAAAACAGTCCCTGTTTCCCAAGGATTTGGGAAAAACGCTCAGCTTGTGAACACTGCAGTCCAACTTGAGCTTCAGCTTCACAGTAGCAATTACAGAATCTTGGTCAAGAAAGTGCTTTTATTATAAGGCCGTATTTTTGGTACTTACAACATTGTGAAAAACGATCCCTCCGATTTAAACTTCTTACTTTTGTTCTTAGCCAAAAAGCAATTCAATTTTTTTTTTCTTTTTTACGTTTTCACTTCCTCAGTATGGAAAAAAGGATCTGAATCCAGAGCTGGGCTCCAGTTAATGCGAGCTGAGAATCAAGCTCCGCGTTCTGAGGCCTGAAAAATAATAACGCGGCTCTATTTAACTTTATGTTACCGCACTATTACCCGAGAACTTAATACAGTTTGGATTTAAGGAATAAGCCTGGCATCCGGCTGCCTTCTGTGAGAAACGTCTTCAGAGGAAAACGAGAAGATACACTCAAGTTATTTATATTTGTAATTACCATTAATCCGTATTACTAATGAGGGCTTTGATCCTGAAAATGGATCCATAAACACGGCCTCGCGCACCGCCGTGGAGCTGCGCTATGCACAGAGGCCCATAGGAAAAATTTCCACTGACGTGTACTCGGTGCTGATCATTTGGACCCCGAAATAACTTTGAGCATCTGATTTAACGCCGTGCGCGTTGTTCGCCTCGAAGAGTAATAGGGGGTGCCTCCGTTTCATATTTTTCTGCACTTAATATTAAAACAAAATCTGAGGTCGTTACGGTCCATCGCAGCGCCATAACTGCTCATTGCAGAAGCTGCTCTAAATACTGACGGCGGAATTAAATTAATATATACAAATCCGAACCCACAGAGTTGATTAGATGCACTTAACTTTATGCATGCAGATTTCAATAGGATTACCAATAATACATAAAGTCAAGCGTATGTGCAAATCACGCCGGGAGCGGTGCCTGCTGGCTCCTTATGGCCATCGCCGTACGAATCGTAAAGCACGACTCCTCATTTGTCATCGTGTCCTCCAGCTGCTATTTCATAACCAAAATTGGTGTATATGATACATTCTAGAAGCGACTTGGGAATGCGTGGGGCAGGGATGTGCCAGCACTGGATCCCAGTGCCTGTCGGCAACCACCCTGCTGCTGAGGAGCCCGACACAGGGAGAAAATGCTGGAATTTGGCAGCTCTGTGACAACGTCCTACAGCCCCTGGAACCATCCCCAGGCCCAGGCTCTCATCGCACCTTTCATCTGCAGAATGGGCAGGGGAAGGGAAATGGGAGCACTAATGGGTTATTCCAAATCAAGTGTTCTATATCAGCCGTGCTTTGAGGCACCCAGGGCTTGCAGTGCCTGTGTAAGCTCCATGCAAGCTCCATGCCCTCTGCTGGCTACAGCCAGGCTGTCAGCAGCGTGCCACCCGCCCTGCCCTCTTGCTGGGGCCAGGATGCTCATCCCACTTCTGCCCAGCTGGTCTGCCCATTTGTTTTCTCAAAGCCACAATGTGAGTTGTGGCTGCACCCTGGTAGGGCGAGCTTGAAGGAAGGCCCTGCATGGAGTCATGGCTCATTCCAGTCCTACTAGCGAAGGTGTCCAAGGTGAGGATGGAGCTCTGAGCCCGGGCGCATCTTAAGAGAATCAGAGAATCACAGAAACGTTTGAGTTGGATGGGACCCTTAAGGGTCACCTTGTTCCACTCCCTTGCAAGGAACAGATACACCTATGGCTCCATCAGGTGCTCAGAGCCCCATCCAGCCTGACCTTCAGTGCGTCCAGGGGTGGGACATCCACCACCTCTCTGGGCAACCTGTGCCAGTGCCCCACCATCTCATTGTAAAAAAACGTCCTCATATTCAATCCAAATCTCCCCTCTTTGAGTTTGAAACCATTTCCCCTCATCCCTTCACAACAGACCCTGTAAAGAGTCTGTCCCTTCTTTCTTATAGCCCCTTTTAAGTTGTAGAGGGCCCTAAGTAAGGCCCTTTTGGGACACTTTTTTTTGCTGCAGAACATTCTCCTTAAACCTGCAGCAACCAAGGCTCTGTGATTTTCACCCTTCACGTCCTTCCCTATCGATGATTTTTACTGTACGCTCCCGCAGCCTCGGACACTTGTTTTCTGTTCAAGCACCCACTCTTTTTTCAGGGCTTTTCTGAGTCCCTTTCTGAGCGATATCCTGTTGCTATGAGTTCCACAGGCTAATGGTGTGGAAAAATATTTCCTTGTGACAGGAGCTACACCTGTCCAAGCCCCCTTCTGTGCACCATCCATCACGCTGACAGCATAGGTGAGTTGCCCGGGATCATGTCAAAGCGTGAAATAGCTATAAAGGCAAAGCATATGTGTTTGTCATCTTTGTCATTAATGGGATCAAGTACAACTAAGGCAAAGGCATTGAACTGTGCCTTGCAAGCCACGGGAAGGTGGAGCCACGTCCAGAGCAGCCCAGAGAAGTGGCTTTGGTCTATGGAAAGTACACGGACAGAGCAATGTGTTCATAGAACCATAGCATCATCGGGGTTGGAAAAGACCACTAAGATCATCTAGTCCAACTGCCTACCCATCAACCTACTTTGCTCACATGCACATGTTTGTGGTCACTGTGACTGCATAATTTTGGGGGGATGGACCCACTCAGTTCAATGGGGAGCTGGATGACCCCCACCATTCCTCTTGGCCTGGAGACCACAGCAGAGCAGGACGGATCTAGGGAGCTGTTAAGGCAGCTCTCCCATGTGATTAGTTTGAGCCTAACATGAGCTAAAATCAATGGGAAACTTGTGTGAGTTAGGGCTGCGCTCATCAGTCAGAGTTTGCAGCAGCCAAGTGCAGCATCATTGTTATTAATATCTGCTGCAGGTATGTACGCTGAAACGGTGCTTTACAGCAAAAAGAAAGACAAGTTGCTCTTGCCCAAGAACATGCTGTCCGAGAAGTTAATCCCGAGCTGCACATCTGTAGTAATAGAAACGGGATGTTCTTGGAAGTAAACACGCCTTACATGCATTCCTCACGATGCTGTGCTGATTGAAACCCACACACCTTAGCTGCTCTGGTGGGCAGCCCGACGTGGCAGCCCTGTGCAGTGCTACAAGCAACACAGAATTTGTGGTGGCCCACTGCACTTCTGTCACGTCCCCACAGACGCCTTCCTCCTTGGGACCTTGTGTCCCTCTGCAGGGTGATGTTCTCCAGAGCTCCAACTCCCCTGGCTGCAGAGGCCGTGGCCACAGTCTCTTCCTGCAGATCCAGGCACTGGTTGGTTTCCTCCCCAGGTAGGCTCCTGCTGCCACTTTCCAGGACTCGGTGCCTGGTTCTCCCTGTTTCCCTCCTGGGAAATTACCCATCTTCCTCCCAGAAACGTGTGTCTTCTTTCTGCCAGTCTTTTTCACGAGTCACTTCTCACCAGCAGTTCCAATCCCCTTTTCTTGCCCCTCTCTTGTCCTTTAATCCAGCTCACATTACTCTAGCAGTAAATTATTTAAAGCAGGCAAATGCGTGCAACAAGCGAGCTTTCTGTCAGACATGAATCTGTTCGGGAACTGATACACTCCAAATTCCTTTCTCTTGGCTCAGCTGTAGCTTTAGCTTGTATTTTTTTCTCTTATCCACCCCACTGCCCCACACCTCACACCCCTTGTTGAAGTCCATAGGAACACTGTACATGCACACTTCTTCCAGTCCCGTGTTCTTACGCTCGTTTTCATCAGGCTCCTCTCCGTGCACCCTTCCTCACTTCATTAAGACTCCTGTGCACATCAGAGGTGTTCTCCCTCCCTTAAGGTTGTGCCTGGGAGAAACAGTCGCAAGGTTTGATCAAGAGGTGTTAAATAGACCTGAGACGCTCTTGTGGGAAATTCTGAGCATCAGTGGGATCTGAGTCCTTCCACTGATGTTCTCACAGCTGAGTCAGGTTTGAACTGCCCTGAAGACATCCCCAGTCTCTCTTACGTCAATGTGTGGTAGTGGTCACTGGTTGTAGTGTCAACTCCGGAGAAAGAAATGCATGCCTGTGGAGACAAGGACAAGCTGTCTTCCATAAGGAGCAGGTCTGAAGGCAGATCTCTGTTGGTCTTTCTCTATGTTCAATTGGTGTGACCACCCCACCCCCACAGTCCTGCAGGGATATATTTCAGTGGGCTAATTATAAATTCCCTCTGTCGTGCATCAGCTGGATGCAGCATGCCTGGTGGCATGAACCTCTCCTCCTTCATTGGTGCTATGCACCTCTCTTGCTGCAGGCAAAAGTAATTTCCCCAGCCTGGAAATGTGATTTAATTTGACCTTGTTCACACAGATTCTGCATCTTTTACATTCCCACCCCCAATGATAAAACAGGATCAGAGGAAATTGCTGTGATTCACGGCGATGCCCTCCCTCAGCCTCCAGTTCTGCTTGTTCCTCCCTCTCCCCCATCCCCTGTCCTGCCTGCTTTCTTTACGGGGTACTTCTGACTGCAGGCAGAGGGTGTAAGAGGGATATGAAGATGTGCCACCACATGCTTGTGTCACATCCTTGCTGCTACTGGTCCCATTTAGAGGAACATCTGCAGAGTTCCCTGCACTCTCTTTTGCAAGCACAGAAGATCTTCTTGGTGGGATGCCCTCCCTTTCATATGGGTTTGATCCTCAGCTGTGAGACCTCAGTGAGCTTCTCTGGTGACAATGGCCTTTTTAGCAGTGCCACATTACAGGCCTGGGGTAGCTGAGCTGTCAGAATGGCATTTATAACACAGTCCCTACTTGGGAGCATCCAAACGCACACGGGATGCTTGGTGAGGCACGCGCTCAGCTGTCTCCTCCAGTAAATTCGGGCATGGGAACAGCAAGCCATTTTACACCAGCTCACAAAAGCCAGGAGCCATGACAAGAAACACTGGCTATCTGCAGTAATAAGCTGCAGAGAGCCATGGAAGCATGCTTACAATATTTTCCCGGTAATGGGGATGGCATCAATTGTCAGCGAAGCAGACAATCTGGCTGCACGTGTCATTCAGACTTTTTAATGCTCTGCTTCTTGTCTGCCGGCTTTCCCTTTTGTGCTGAACTGTTGCTAGAGACCTGGAAAATCTGCTGGGTCCTGTGCCAGATAGTGTGGATGCTTTCCCTCCAAATACAGGCAGCTTTTATCTCATTTTAGCTGTATGGGACTGTTACTCATTACAGAGAGTTTCTGAAGGGGCTGAGAAATGTCCCCTAAAAGGATATCAGAGCTATATTAGACATTGCAAGGGCTATAGAAGATCGTGTTTGCTCTTTCTGCCCTTCAGCAGTTCACATCTAATGGACTAGATGGTCTTAGTGGTCTTTCCAACCTTAATCATTCTAACCAGAAAAATGGTCTGAACAGGGTATTTCTAAACCGAAGTTGTACTAGGGTGGCTTGGGCAGAGAGAGGATGAGAGGTAATTAGCTCAAGTTGTGGAAGGAGAGGTTCAGGTTGTTTATTAGGAAACATTTCTGCTCCTAAAGAGTGGTGATGAGCTGGCACAGGCTGCCCAGGGAGGTGGTGGGGTCACCGTCCCTGGAGGTGTTCGAGAGCCATGGGGATGTGGCACTAAGGGACGTGGTTGGTGGGCATGGTGGGATGGGGTTGGACTGGGTGATCTCAGAGGTCTTTTCCAACCTTAATGATTCTGTGAGGACAACGCACGTCTGCCCATGTTGACCCATTGGCATCCAAGCACTGATGGCTGCAGAATAATGCTTTTGTGACATCCACCATTTCCATTCATCACCCACCACCATCCCAGGCATCCTGTGTGAGATTCGGCAAGCCACTCTCTCCCTCTGGCTCCATCTAAACTCACCTTCCTTATTGCACATCTTGGCTTGTTTCCATTCTCTCAGCGAGGAGTTTGCCTCCACCCTTTGTCTTCAAGCAGGAATGAGCATACTGATGCTCCCCTCCACCCTCTCACTGTCTCTTGTCTATTTAAACTGTAATGTTTTAGGAGCAGGGACATTAACCCTCGTCTGGATTAGCATCACTCTAATGTAAATAATATTAGTTACATTATAGATGTTTCCGTAATTAGAGTTCTTCTTTCTATAGGCATTTAAACACGTCGTCTCCTCATTTGACAGTTATGTTATTTGATTTGTGTTCTCCTGATGAGGAGAGCAGTACAGAAACCCTTTTATCTCTCCTGATGAAGGGGCTTGGACTTTGATTGGGTTTGATTTTTTTAGCAGTTCATGCAAGGAGGAGCCCATGGATAGGCGGGTACGATTTGCATAAGGTGGAATTTGAACAGGGGTTAAATAACGTGGTGAGAAGCAGGGTTTTAACTGCTGTTTTATCAAGTTTTTATCCAAGCTGCTCAGAGAGCTGTGGGTGCCCCATCCCTGGAGGTGCCCCAGGCCGGGTGGGACAGGACCTGGGCAGCCTGAGCTGGTGGGGGCACCCAGCCCACGGCATGGGTTGGAGTGGATGGGCTTTGAGGTCCCTTCCAACCCAGCCTATTCTATTATTCTATTATTCTAAGAGCATGTGATAAGGACGAGCCCTTCCAAAAATGAGAGACGAAAAGAGCTGGCCTGGGTGATGAAACATTTTGGAAAGAAAACTTGGCTTGCCTGTCCCCGCTTGCCTGTCTTTGAGCAGGATGCATCCGTGTTTACTGACGTGTGGAGGGGAGAGTGCTGGTGAAAGCGTTTACCAGGGATGGCTTTATCAAAGAGGCTTGTCTTGGCAGATGGCTGTGTGTTTTAAATTTAAACCGAGAGGCATAAATAGTGGAAAAGAGAAGAGGGTAATAAGAAAAATATTAAACTGCCCGGTGCAAATCCTTGGGGAACTTCTATTGCAATAACTGACCTCCCATATAGCACCATTTATTTCATACGCTGGCAGCTTTATAGGTGCTTGTACAGCTACAGACGAACACCAATTTGCCAGCGCAGTTTGTTTTGATAACTGTTGTTTTCAATAAATCTATATTAAAATCAAAGTGAAAATTAAATAGACCGAAGTCGGTAGCACTGGAGATAAGGGAGAGCATTGCATGTCGGAGCTCGCTCTTACCTCCAGTGAGTGCAATGCATTTTGGCGGTCCCAGCTGCACTTTTCAATGCCTCTCTGCATATTCCCACCTCTGTACACTGTCCTTCCTACCCTGGCCCAGCGGGTGCCTCTGGTGACAGCAGAGGAAGAGAGGGAGGAGAGAAGAGAGAATAGAAAGCCCAGCACCAGGGCTGGGAAGGAAGGAAAGAAGAAAGCAAGGAAGGACGGAGTGAGTGCAGGGAAATGGGGAGAGGAAGAGAGAGGCTGGAAAAGGAAAGAGGGACACCAAGCACTGGAGGGAAAAGACAAAGAGGCAGAAAATAGAATAAACAGGGGAAAGGCGATGGGGAAATCAAAGCACTGCGGACAGAAGAGAGCAAGGCTTATGGGACCAAACTCCATACGCACCCTGAAGAACTCAGGTGAGCTTTGGGGGTGTGGGAGAGACAGGGTATGCCTTGAGCATGGCCAGGAATCAAGGCAATACCCTACAGATCTGGAGAGCACAGCTGGAATGGCAGCAGCTAGGGCTGGCCAGGTCATTAGTTAATTGCTCTGGGCTGTCTGGAGGAGGTTAGGTCCAGGAGGTGCTGCCTAGCACTGAACAGCGCGCTCGAGTCCAAACAAATAATGAACAGAAGAGATTTCATGGTAGAGCAGGTCAATGTTTTTCAGCAGAACAGTTTTCTACCAGAAAACGTTGATTGGAGCAACTGGAAACATTTCCTGGGATGTACTGATATTATCCAAGCTTTTACTGAGAAAATATCCACAGCGTTCATCTGTGTTCTTTTTAATTCATCTCCTCCTGACAGCACTGTTTCACCCTTTGCACCCTTTTTGGTCCAAGCGCTTGGCCAAAACCATGAGGTTTCCAGAGCTGGGGGCTGCCAGGAGCTCTTTTGGTCCAATATTTCCTTCTTTCTTCATTTCCCTGATCCAAACAGCAGCAACAAGGTGGCAGCAGGGCTGGGTGACAGCCCTTGTGGGCATGGGGCATGGATCATCCTTGCTCCTGGTGTTCAATTTCATGGAGAAACTCAGCCCTTTTCATAGGGATCTTAAAAAGGGCGGAGGTTCCGCCTGCCTCTGTAATATGCAATATAACGAGATGTAGCAGTGTGGTGTAACGCGTGGTTGGGACTTCCAGACTTATGTAATAAGGAAAGAAGTGTTGGAGTGGTAGAGTGAGAAGAAATGCGCTATTTTTATTTTGGAATGTGTCATCAAATGAAAAAAAAAAAAAAAAAAAACCCCAAATCTTGAGAACTACCTCGAGTTTTTGTCCCAGCTCAGCTCAGAAATGATATTTTTTGCAACCACAGAATTTCCCAAGGGACAGGAATTCCTCTATTATTATTTTTGGCCAGCTGTCTTCCATATGACTGCCCGTGAAAAGCATTTTATCTCACGTTAAAATCCTCCACATAAAAACGTCTCTCTACCTTCCAGCAGGTGTGCTTGTCCTGTGGGGAGATTTGCTTTATCAGCAATTTGTTCCTCCAGGAGAAACGCTTAATTTTCAATGTTTTTTCCATTTACACTTCGAGTTCAAGACACTTGAGCAGCCACTCAGTATTGGGTGGCCTGTGCAGACGTCCTTTATGCACTGCAACCCTATTAGCTAAAATACTGGCAAAAAGATTCTGCTGAAGTGCTTTTCTTTTCTTTTTTTTTTTTTTTTAACGTCCCATTAAAAATGTTTAAAATCTTTAAAAATGTCCCATTTGGTTGCTGTTGATGCCCTCACTTTGAAATACAGCTTTCCCATGACGGCATAGCTGTAAAACACATTCAGCTTTTTATTTTTTTATTTTTATTTTTTTACTAGTTAGCAATGGAGTTTTGCTATAGCCATTAAAATATAAAGAATAAACTGCACCCAACTGTACAATATTTTTTTTACCGGCATTTATGGTGACAATATAAACTGTGAGGGTTAAGCCTGCATTTTTTTGTGGATGGCACTGGAATATCGAGATTAAGTATACAGCGTGAGCACAAGGCTTTTATGATACACAATAATGATGTAAAAAGGCTTTCTTTCACTAGTAAATTGACATCACTGCTTGTCCCTCTTTGTACGTCTTGGGTCCGAATGTTTAGTGCATCAGAGCCTGGAGAAACTTCTCCTGATGCTCTGGCTCGGCCAAGTGTTCCCTTGGGCAGTTGCCTGGTGGCCCACAGTGGTCACACCAGACCCTGACCCACATGCAGCCCACACTCACATCGTCAGCACCTCAGCAAGGCCACGTGTGAACGAAGTGGCTCTGCATGCTGACTGCGTGGAGTGTGCATGGGAGCAGCTCACACCAGGCTATGCATAGGAAAGTGAAGCACATGGAGCTGGGACTTGGAAATGGCAGGGACCTGGGAAATAGATCATAGAATCATAGAACCATAGAATCATTAAGAAGACTGGAAAAGACCTCTAAATACACTAAACTGAACCCCACCCCACCCCACCATGCCCACTGACCATGTCCCTCGGTGCCACACCTCCACGTTCCTTGAATATCTCCAGGGATGGTGACCCCACCACCACCCTGGGCAGCCTGTGCCAACGCATCACCAAATGGCATTATTCAGCAAGCCTCCTCCATAAAGAACCCTGTGTTTATCTATTTTACAAATCATTGTCGCATCCCAATGCACTTTAACTCCTGTAATCCAGCAAGACCACAGACTGCACAGCTCTGTTTGTGTTTGCTTCACATTTCAGTGTATCCTCTCATGCCTGTGAATAACGGGGGCTGTTTTGAAGAAAGGACCAGCTTGCCTGGCCAGAGCCATACTGCACCGTGCCTGCTCAGCCAATGAGGGGTCTTGTGGAAATCTCTGCAATCTTCTTGTCCAACCCAACAAAGCACAGGCTGGAGATCCCAGTGCTGGTCTGAGACACCCGGGGCTCCCTGGTGCTCTGTTAGCACAGCTCAGTCAACACCCACTTTCAGATGCCCTGCTATGTTCATAGAATTATCGATTCCTAAATTTTGGAAAAGGACTCTAATATCATCCAGTCCAAGGACCAACCCATCACCACCATGCCCCTAAACCGTGACCCTCAGTGCCATGTTTTTCCAATGCACTTTATTTCTCAGCCTGCCAAATGCTGTCCCTCTCACCTCTGTTTTAACTGGAAAGGGATTTCCACCCCACGGCCCTGATTCCGGCTGAATTAATGGTTTTTGAACTGAATCAGCACATTTGAAGTTAAAACAGATCCCCACTGAGTCTGT
Organism: Numida meleagris; assembly: GCF_002078875.1. Lineage (NCBI taxonomy): Eukaryota > Metazoa > Chordata > Aves > Galliformes > Numididae > Numida > Numida meleagris. The sequence continues at coordinate 20,502,425 of NC_034415.1, read as the reverse complement.
ACATTTTTATTACTGTGCAAGGAGTGCTTAAGAAAATAAAAGGAACAAGAAAGCCCTGAGTGTGGACCACCCTGTTGAGGGGGGAAATACAGAAATCAAGCTTGTTTATATGAAAGATATTTATAGAATCTAGTGACAAATATGGTATGAGGCCTCGGAGCCCAGCTCAGGAATACCACATTCCAGTCTGGGCACTTGTGATCAAGAAAATTTAATTGAAACTGGAGCAGGTGCAGAGGAGGTCTGCTGAGGTGGTGTGGGATGTGGGGAGGCAAGGAGACATGAGAATAACGGGGTTTTGTTACCACACAAAACAAAGAGGACAAGGATGACTGGGATCTGGGAGCTACCTAGAAACATAGCAAATGAAACAAAACCAACTTAAAGCCAAGGACCATTCTGCTGGAGCAAACGAGTGTAAACTGGCTGTGAATACATGTTGTTTGGGAATTAGAGGAAGTCTTCCATCTGTCAGGCAGAGAAGACCTGAAGGAGCCTCTCAGGCAGGTTAGTGCAGACAAGTAAACCAATGCATTTGAAGATGGATGTTGATAAACGGACTGGGATGCTGGGTGGGAAATCACATTACATGGTGGAGCGATGCGCTCAGTATCCTCGGGACTCCTTTGCTGGTTGGTACTCCTACATGTGGATGATCTGAAATCCTCTTTTGCCTTTCCTAGGCTGAGGACCTCAGCACCTTTAGAACCTTCTTTATTTATCACCCACGAGCCCTGTGCTGTGTCAGCAAACCTCCCAGCCCCACCGAGCTGCCCTTCCCAAATCCATCAGGGGGTCACTGCCGCACAGTGAGACACACTTACTCCCACAGGGCTGAACGAGCCGCTTTCTTTCAAAACACCCTTTAATTGACAGCTAGGAATAGCTTTCCATGATGACAAGCTGTCATTAATATCATTCACCACAACGCTAGAATACATGTTTGGAGAACAGGGGAGAAAGAAATCCTCTGCAAACAAATGTTTTAGCAGAACACATGAGCTGTGCTGTGGTTTCAAGAATGACAACATGAATATAAAAATGTACATTGTGAATATTAGTATTCCCTTAAATATGTGTTCACGTTGCTTAATGAGTCCCACCGGTGGCGTTAGTAACTGAAGGATTTGGGTTGGCACATTATTAACTTGTTAAGTAGAAAACAGTGATACAGGACTACTTGTCATGTGTATTATAAGACATTTAAAAGTTGCATTCAGCATAAGCAACTGAACAGAACTAAAGGAGCTGCCTTTAAAATGAGGCGATGCTTTTAATGCCGTAACCCTGTAAAATCCCCCGGTGTTAAAAAGCGTGCAGTGTGTGGGATTCATCCCATTTTCCTGCCTTGCCTGCCCCACTCCTCTCAAAGCCCCATCCACCCGTCAGCCCAGAGGTGGATGCACAGCTGTGCAGAGCAAAGTGATGCTTTGTTAGAGAGCTGTCAGGTTTCTAAAGCAAATTAAAGTTAGAGCTGAGGACCATGCTGCTGCACTGGGGATCCAGCTGTGAGGAGGGCACAGCTGGAGGCTTTGGGTTGACCTTTCCAGCTGGGGTTTGAAGATTTGATTGGGGCAGCCCCAACACAGCTCCAGTCTGGACCCTATTTCCTCTGCGCTGCCTATAGCCATCCCACAATCTCTAAAGCAGGACAAGCAATTAGGACTCTAGACCTGCTGTTGAAATACTCCAGCCCATTCATGGGTTGACAGAGAGCTCGCTATGTTAGTCCTGTGGCCGTGGGACAGTGGGATTGGCACAGGGTTTCTTCTCCAGCTTCTGAGAGCTGTGCTGGAGAAAGGACCTCTTTGGAAGTGCAGTTGGCGATGGTAATTGCATTGATGTCCCACACCCTTGTGGTACAACTTATACAGACCTGAGGGGACACTGAGGCTAGCAGGGCCAGATGTGCCCCCTCCCCCCCTACTGCAGACCTCAGTGGGGGAAAGGAGTTGCCACTACACAAAAAGGGCAAGAGGAAACAGTGCCTACAAGCCTGGGAAACAGCACAGGTTTGGCTGATGAAAAAGGGACATGTACACATCTTTGAGCCATTGATTTTTTGTCTAGACATAGAAAAAAATGTTTTTTACTGCTACATCCAGAGGTCAGCCATGAAAGGCTTCCTCTCTCATCCTGCTAGCAACACTTGCAGGCAGGCTGCGTGTCCTAAATTCCCATCTTTGGGGCTTCAGTGTCATTTCCAGTACATCGCTGCCAGTTTCCATCGCTGACGAGGAAGGGCTGGCAGAGGGCACTTACAGATTGCTCAAGGAACGCCACACTGGAAAAGCCCTATATTCGCTCCACCGTGCTCCTTGTCAAGCTGTACATCAGTCACCAAAGGCTTGACAAATCACAGAAGCACAGCTGAGCTCAGAAGCAGAGCTTGCTTGTGTGGGAGGGAGGCTAAGAGATGCCAAATCTATGAGGACTTAAAGGAACTCTTCCTATTATTAAATGGTTTGCTGTTGGTGTTCTATAGTTCTGACACGGTTCAGGCCTCCGAAGTTCGAGGCTGCAGACAAACAGAGCAAAAAGGAGAAATTCAGCCTTGAAGAGCCAATGAGCCAATGTAAGAGGTGCTTAGGGCAGAGTGGAGGAAAAGGATCTGGGGGTGTCGGTTGATAGTGGCTGAACATGAGCCAGCAGTGTGCCCAGGTGGGCAAGGAGGCCAAACGCATCCTAGCTTGTATCAGCAGTAGTGCAGCCAGCAGGGGCAGGAGGCTCAGGCTGGATATTAGGAACAATTTGTTCTCCTATGGAGTGGTGATGCACTGGCACAGGCTGCCCAGGGAGGTGGCGGGGCCACCGTCCCTGGAGGCGTTCAAGAGCCGTGGGGATGTGGCACTGAGGGACGTGGTCAGTGGCATAGTGGGGTGGGGTTGGACTGGGTGATCTCAGAGGTCTTTTCCAACCTTAATAATGCTGTGGTTCTGATATTATATGATGTGGGAAGTGGTACTTCGGGACGTGCTGGGGTGGGCAGTGGGGACCGGAGGCATTTTTTGGTGACAAAAGGGGAAAATATGTGGGACTTCGGGGCAAAAGAGGCCCGTGGCGGTCCCTGTGGAGGACACGGGAGGTGGCACTTGGGGATCCGAGGAAAGTAGCCTCTGGGCAGGAGAGTGACAGCTGGTGACGCAGCGCCGCCTCACCCCCAGGGTGTGAGGAGGTGTCCCGGTGCCATCAGGAGGTGGGGAGGGCGGGGTGGCCGCCGGCGGCTGGAGATGTCCCCGCGGGGGCGGCGGGCACGGTGACACGGCGGCGCCGAGACGCAGCCACGCGGCGGGACAGGGCAGGGGGGCGGCGCGGCGGAGCCGAACTACAACCCCCAGCGTGCCCCGCGCCGCGGCCGCGGCTTTGCGCCTGCGCAGAAGGGCGAGGTGGGAGGAAGCCCCGCCTCCGGCGGCATAAGGCGGCGCTGCGGTTGGCTGGCGGCGCTGCCGCTCAGAGCGGGGTCGGGGGTCAGAGTGCGCGGAGGTGAGCGGCGGTGTTGGGGACTCGTGGTGCGGAGCGTGTGTGGGGCGGGGGGGGCATGGCCGGCCCGGGGCGGCCCCGGC